>NC_064923.1:62316325-62321325 GCF_023897955.1 Schistocerca gregaria
ATCACGAAGAACGTCAATGTTTTAAGAAAATCTCTTACATCAATAGAATGGGTAAGTGATGTACTTTCACTTATTAACGGATTGAGTATTTGGGTATTAGCCTGAAGAATAGGACTTTTATCCAACACGAATGAGCAATACTGTTATTGTGTTGAATACGAGTTATCAGAAATATCTGTAACCAGTCGTCTCGCTAAAGTTGTCTCTGAAAAGTGTTAGCCAAAAGAATTCCTAACCCTCTTTCAGCAATGAACGAAGACAGTCAACCCATCTTCTGCATCTCATAAGAAATGGAGGAAACTTAGGACAAGGTGAGCAGCCTGTATCTGTAGAGGCCACAAACCTTATGGCAAACAGAACGCAGAAGAAATACTTAACTCCAGTGTTAAAAATACTATTAAATTTGTAAATTCTGTTGTTTCGTATTCAGGCAGTACATTAAAGGTATTTTTAACATGGAATTCCACGAAAAGTTTGGAAAAATCCTTCATATTATTTACATGGGCGGTTGCTAGCAGCACTTGAATTTAATAGAAGATAAAGGTCTAATTATTCAAATGCCTTACGGATATGCAGCCGAATGACGTTGACAACTACCGATTTTTCGATAGGAATATTTTCATGACAAAACTGCAGAATTTAAGCTCTGTGCCAGCCAATATAAAGCCTCTGTTACAGAGAAAACACACACATACACACCCACACACAAACACACACACACGCACACACAAACGCACACACGCACACACACTGTAAACGCCAGCACCATGAAAATAATGGTACTCGCCTGTAGTAAGTATGTGCGCCGCTTATACTCAGTACTCCGGTCCTCCACAGTCGTTATATTCTGACCAATATATGTCAAGCGACAATTGCAACGACCACGGTTGACACTCATCTTACGCAAAATTAAGATCATCCTTTACAGAACCTGAAAGGATCCTGTTTTTAGATGGTGGTCGAAACAATCACTTCAAGTTAAATTTCCGCAAAATACAGCCCATCCTTTTCGAAATGCTCCCTGCGTAAGGCAAAAATACCGGAGACTTTGGTGCTGTCTCGAGATTATAATCACTCACCCAGTGCACAGTTGGCTGATAGCGCAATACGGTGGAAGACAGATTAGACGTCCGTGCCGCTATCGACCTAATATCCACCGGGTGCATACTGATAATACTGGAGTAGCCCCAAAGTCTGTGGCCTTTTCCTTTTACACTGAGAGCATTTCGAAGCGCATTGATCGTATTTTGGGGAAATATTTTCTGAAGTCTCTGTTTCGATCACCATCCTGGTTCTTTTACGTTCCGTAAAGAATGATCTTGTTTTGCGTAAGGTGGATGTTTACCGTGCTCCTGGTTGCTTGATCATTGTATTCGGCGGTTGAAACTAAGGTCTAACATGTCTAAATCAACAATCGAAATACAATTAGGGAAAGAAATCTATTACTTTTATGTTCCAGAAATTTGACTTATTCGGAACTACGACAAAATGGGTTACACCTAGATGTCGCAGTACTTACCTGAAACACGTAATATATTTCGAACCTACAATATGGACATTAAATGCATCGCTTAATCCTACTGCGTTAGTAACATCACGCCATGTAGTTGCCAATCAACAAAATTCACATCATCGTTCGCTAGGGTATAAGATATTACCTTACATGACGTCTAGTGAAATGGTCACCATTTTAATTATAACTGTTTATAAGACTTTCATATTTTCTCGATCCCTTCATGACGAAAGTTATATTCTCACAGAGGCTATCTGGATGAAACTGGGAATTATCAATGGTAACTTACGCCTTCTCGTGTGACAGTGGGTGGTGTATTTTCATTGGAATCTTATATTAAATATGGGAAATTGGGACTGTGTATCCGATAAAACGAAATCATCACTCGTCAAAACGGAGATATGGATATTTCAATTGGTTAGGAAATTAAACAATAATCTCAATGATTTATTACACTAATTCATAATTAAATTAATAATAAATAGGTGGTTTCAACAATCACTGAAACAAACAATTTAATATCTTGGCAAATCTCGACAAGGCATCTAGAATGTGATTCAGGTGAACGCGTATCTGGACAAAACACTTACGTTGTCATACCGTGATTGCCAGGAGGTTAGTGCATAGAGAGAGAAAATACTTCAGAAAGATATGCACGTGCACCTATTGCCGGAGCAGAAAGGATGTTGGATCTCTAATCGCCAGCAAATCTTCAAAATGAAGACCGAAGTTATTGTACCACAAATGATTTTTACTAGAAATGATTTTTCTCTACAGTTCGCTTCGCCGTTGCTACTGGATCTTACCATCTGCAAATGGCAACTGCTTTGGTTGCTGTATATGTCACTGGGTCTGTACCAACAACCCGTCACCGTCCCCAACCAAGTTCAGTTCAGCCACGTAAGAGACTCGTTCCAGACGCGCCTGGAGAAGTAGTCTGGAAGGAAACTCTGCCCATGAAGATACTTGCTTGGGGAGAAGTTGGCTGCTGAAGCAATTTTCCACAGAATCGAATCTGATAAACTCAGCTCTGTGCTCTGACTTCTTCGATATTGTGTAATTTGTGATTAACTAAATAATAAATCTTACAGATGATGACCCATAGGAATTTGTCTTAACGTAAGACCGGGTCTCTCCCTTATATTCCGAGTGGTTTACTGGTTACAAAAGATCTTACTCTTGGGTCTCCAAAATTTGTTCGAGCGACTCCCATTCACTGCCTACTTTGTGCTCTGGCCAGACTGAAGTACCTCTATAAGCACAACCATAACAATTACTCTCACATCTAAATCCTTTACATGAACCAATGGTAGCCACTTTTACATTTCTCTAAAATTTCGGTTTTGTTGCTCGTGGGTGATGTGTCGGCACTCCACAATCTTCAAAGGGGCCCTAGCGTGTGGTTCTCATACCAGATTCTAAGCTGTTATCTTAACAGCCGAGGTTTCCTGTCAAATATTGACTACCCGCTGTTCCTCTCCACAATTTTAGTTCTTCTGGGACTCTAGCATTAAGTGGCACTACACAGCCTGCTCAAATCTATCGCTGCTGTCCCCGCACACCCAAGAGATAAATTCTGCATTGTGTGACTTTGGACTTCTTTCAAAGCACTGTTCAGCCCAGATCTAATAACTGCATGTCGGTCTTTTCACACTGGGAAGAATGACTGCTCTGTAAATATGAATGGATTTTAGTGTCCCCCATTCTCCACATAATCCACCTTCATTCTATTGTTACTTTTCGTTTAGTTGTCCTTGCAAATTAAAGTAAATATTCTAAGTAATTAAGTATTGATTGCTGATACTGGTACACATATTACTATCGAATGACAATATGTTATGATAGATTTGACTCTCTCTTAAAGCTTTTACATGAGTATCGAAACAGCTTGAAGAAAAAGAACTATCGTGTAATATCAGCATATAATTGACGTTTATAAACCACTACCAGATATCACTGGTGTAAGGTTAAGGAACCATGTGGCGACAGAGTGAAGCCTGCGGAGGGGCAGCGACTGATACCGTGAACTCCGAATGCACCTGTACTGAAATGACTCATAACTGGCTGCTTCGCAGACAGCTTCTCCATGTATTACAGCTTTCTGTTTCAGAAATTTGTTTCGATAGCATAAAAAGAGACGATGTCTAAGTCAACAGCATTAAACAATTTGCTGAAACATTCCATTGCTAAAATGGTCATTTTGCAATTATTAAATGAGTGTCCGGTGTCACTTTCTTTAGAGCTGTTAGTTAGTCGTAGTGTGTTCTTACTGTCAAATGACAGTTTGCATGTATGTCATAAATATTATGAAAGACTATCAGCAAATTATGAACATGTGTTTGAAAGATTTACATAGTGAGAGGAGGTAGTGATCTGTATGCAATCACTTCGTGATTCTAAATCATTATTCATTGGTATATTTTACATTAGCTTGGTTTCTTCTTAGTTGTGTTGCCGCAGGTAATTAGTAAGTGAATATAGCTCTACAGTCAAGATTCTGTTGATGTTCCATTCCATAGCAATACTAGTGTTAAGCAAGGATGTGATTGCCCCCACGCTATTTTCATTGCATGCTGTCACTGTGGTGCAGTTAGACAAAGATGATCTACCTCCAGTAATACAGTAAAGTTACAGAATGGATAGGTAATTTTTAAATTCGGACTGTTTAAATGAAGGACTAAAAGTTTCTAGTATTAGTTGAGTTACCGTATGCTGATTATAATACGATTGTAGCTCAGTTCGAAGAAGAACTAGTGTTAATCCTGCACGCCTCCACAGCATACAAAATATTGGTCAAAACTCAGTATATGCACAATAAAGGTTCCTCACCAACCAGCACTACTGGAAGAACATAGAAATAACCATTGACTGATTGACTCTAAGTAGTTGCCTCACTTTGGCTATCTCCTCTCTTGAGGAGCAAATATAAGTTCAAAAATTCAATAAAGATTTAATGTTACTGGTGCATAATTTTTCAGAGTAACTTATTATCTGACATTCACAACGTGATTACTGCAACAGACATCCTTGTGAGCAATGCAGTTTTAATTCCCATCCTGCTTTATGGATCTGAATACTGTGTATGTTACGTATAGTACCTATAAAAAAGCGGAACAGTCTCACCTGCGATATCTCAGGAGGATTCTGTGGATGACATGATGACATAGACGCACAGAGAAGTGCTTTACTCTGATATAACAGGCGGCCAACGATGTGTGGGATGCCAAAGGTAACAATTTAAGGATGCAATTCAAACTAACGCGAAGACGAAGACGTATTAAAAACTGGGAGACCTCAGACGTCACTCGTTCAACCTAGAGATAGCTAGTGCACTGCAGAGCACTTCTTTTTGATGAAAACAGGTGACAAACAGTGAACTATAAGAGCCAGTGTAGAAATGAAATTGAAATTCTGAGTCGAAAGGAAAAGAATTGAATCAGCCCCACCTGCAACCACCTCTCGTCACTGTGGCAAACTGTGTACTTCT